>NC_091308.1:51205309-51220309 GCF_038502225.1 Cherax quadricarinatus | reverse complement strand
AACAAGCTAAGAGCTGTTACCTACATCAGCTCATTTGAAAGCATTTTTATTGTTGTGAAACATACAAGTAGGGAACAGGGTGAAGTTGGAGCCATCTGTGGGTCAGCATTTTCATTTGATCAACTGACTTTATCTCGTTGACATCATTATGCTGTTAGAATGTGTTCCATACTCGAGTCATCCTGGGTATGTATGATCTCAGATGGAGTGATGTTCTGGAGAAGGGTACAGCCAGAGTGAAGTTGCTGCTTTCTGCCCGTCTTGTGGTCTTGAAGCTTGCTTCATGCTGTCCTCGAAGTGGATCCAAGTGTGGTACTTTGACAATATTGGCCTTGTACATAACAGTAAGGCCACCCACATCTCTCCTGTGTTGAAGGCTCTGCTGAAATGACACATCTATCCAGGATGGGTCCAGGCGAGAAATGAGACGTCTTGCTCTGTTCTCTACTCTGTCAAGCAGTCGCTAATGAGAGAGGGAAGGCAGGCAAACCAGGAAAGTGGAGCATACTCAAGGTGTGAGCATACTTGTGCCGCATACAGAATCTTGCAAACCCTACTGTCAAGCAGATGCGAGATATGGCGAAGTGATCTAAGCTTCCTGGCTGCATTATTTGCAAGATTTACAACGTGGTTCTTCATGGTCAGTTTGGAGTCAAATTTCATCCCAAGGATATCAACTTCTTCCCAGGTGGTAACACCCTCCCATTCATCCTTACTACTGCACCAGCATTACCATCATGGTTCCTAGAGACACACACACTCTCTCTCTCTCTCTCTTTAGAATGAACCGTGGTTTACCTGGAGATGTGGAATGAACCATCATTTACCTGGAGATGTGGAGTGAACCATGGTTTACCTGGAGGTGTGGAGTGAACCATGGTTTACCTGGAGGTGTGGAGTGAACCATGGTTTACCTGGAGGTGTGGAGTGAACCATGGTTTACCTGGAGGTGTGGAGTGAACCATGGTTTACCTGGAGGTGTGGAGTGAACCATGGTTTACCTGGAGGTGTGGAGTGAACCATGGTTTACCTGGAGGTGTGGAGTGAACCATGGTTTACCTGGAGGTGTGGAGAGGTCAAAGACATGTATGCTAGAGTATGGAAAATATAAAGAAGAGAAAGGACTCAGGAAAATGGAGATGAGCCGAAGAGTCAGAAATGTATATACATGGATAAGGAGAGAAGCCCAACATTAACACGAGAATGACATAGTAACAAAAGGTAAAAATGACCCAATGTTGTTATACAGTCACATCAAGAAGGAAATAACAGTCAAAGACCAGGTAATCACGGTGAGGAAGGAAGGAAGGAGGAGAGCTCGCTAGGAACGACCAGGAAGTATGTGAAGAGCTCAACTTGGGATTCAGGGAGGTACTCACAGTGGAGACGGAGAGGCTACAAACAAACTGAGGTGGTAGGGTACACCATCAAGTACTGGATACACTACACACAACCGAGGAGGAGGTGAAGAAACTAGTATAGGAGTTAGAAGACTCAAAGGTGGTGGGCCCAGATAGCATCTCTCCTTGGGTCCTGAGAGAGAAAGCAGAGGCACTGTGTGTGTCACTAACAATCTTCAACAAGTCTATCGAAACAAGACAAGTTCTTGAGGTGTGGAAGATAGCAAACACAGTCCCAGTTTTACAGACCAGTGTCGCTGACATGTATGTATAGTTCAAATTAAAAATAAATAAATAAAAAAATAGTCATGGAGAAGATTATCAGAAGAGTAGTGGAGCATCTAGAAAAGAATGGATTCATACATGGCTACCAGCACGGCTTCGGTGATGACAAATATTGCATCACAAACCTACTGGAGTTCTATGAAAAGATAACAGAAGTAAGACAGGAAATAAAGAGGAGTGGGTAGATTGCAGTTTCTTGGACTGTAAGAAGGCTTTTGACACAGTACCACACAAGAGACTGGTACAAAAGCTCGAGGAGCAGGCAGTAATAGCAAGGAAAGTACTGCAATGGATCATGGAATACCTGACAGGAAGGAAACAACAAGTGATATAACGTGACGAGGTGCCAGAGTGGACGCCTGTGACGAGCGGGGTTCTGCAAGGTCAGTCGTAGGGCCAGTGCTGTTTCTTGCATTTGTGAATGACATGACGGAAAGGATAGATTCAGAGGTGTCCCTGTTTGCAGACGATGTGAAGTTAATGAGGAGAATTTAGAGCAGACGAGGATCAGGTAAGCCTGCAAGGAGATCTGGACAGGCTGCAAGCCTGGTCCGACATATGGCTCCTGGAGTTTAACCCCACCATGTGCACAATTATGAAGCTTGGGACGGACAAAGAAGACCGTAGACGGGGTACAGGCTCGGGGGTCAAATACTGCAAACCTCATTCAAGGAAAAGGATCTTGGGGTGAGTATAATACCGAGCACATCTTCTGAGGCGCACACCATCCAGATAACTGCTGCAGCATATAGGCGCCTAGCAAACCCAAGAATAGTGTTCTGAATAGTGTTCTGTACACCGTGTACGTCAGGCCTATACTGAAGTATGCAGCACCAATTTAGTACCCACACCTGGTCAAGCACGTCAAGAAATTAGATAAAGTCCAAAGGCTTGCAACAAGACTAGTCCCGGAGCTAAGGGGCATGT
Organism: Cherax quadricarinatus; assembly: GCF_038502225.1. NCBI lineage: Eukaryota > Metazoa > Arthropoda > Malacostraca > Decapoda > Parastacidae > Cherax > Cherax quadricarinatus. Next base: position 51,217,697 of record NC_091308.1, on the reverse strand, counting down.
CCTATAAGGGGAGGTTAAGGGAAATCAACCTGACGACACTGGAGGACAGGAGAAATAGGGAGGACATGATAACGACATATAAAATACTGAGAGGAATTGACAATGTGGACAGAGACAGGATGCTCCAGAGATGTGACACAGCAACAAGGGGTCACAGTTGGAAGTTGAAGACTCTTATATGTGTGTTTGTGTGTGTGTGTGTGTGTGTGTGTGTGTGTGTGTGTGTGTGTGTGTGTGTGTGTGTGTGTGTGTGTGTGTGTGTGTGTGTGTAAGGAAGGCAAGAAGGTTCACATAAGGAAATATCTACCATCATCCCAGGTAGGAAGGTACTAAACCCAGGTGTTGTGTTACTGACCAGGAGTGCTCAGGTGTGCTCAGGTCCAGTTGCTACAAGGTATTTCCTGACCAGTATCATCTCCAACTTTCTAAACGCCTTCAGACATCTTGTGTGTGTGTGTGTGTGTGTGTGTGTGTGTGTGTGTGTGTGTGTGTGTGTGTGTGTGTGTGTGTGTGTGTGTGTGTGTGTGTGTGTGTGTGTGTACTCACCTAATTGTGGTTGCAGGGGTCGATACTCAGCTCCTGGCCCCGCCTCTTCACTGATCGCTACTAGGTCCTCTCTCTTTCTGCTTCCTGAGCTTTGTCATACCTCGTCTTAAAGGTATGTATGGTTCCTGCCTCCACTACATCACTTGCTAGGCTATTCCACTTCCTGACGACCCTGTGACTGAAGAAGTACTTCCTAACGTCCCTGTGACTCGTCTGAGTTTTCAGCTTCCAATTGTGACCCCTTGTTTCTGTGTCCCCTCTCTGGAACATCCTGTCTCTGTCCACCTTGTCTATTCCACGCATTATTTTGTATGTTGTTATCATGTCTAGTGTCATCAGTCCGATTTCCCTCAACCTTTCTTCGTAGGACATTCCCCTGAGCTCTGGGACTAGCCTTGTTGCAAGCCCTTGTACTTTCTCTAATTTCTTGACGTGCTTGACCAGTTGTGGGTTCCAAACTGGTGTTGCATACTCCAGTATGGACCTGACGTACACAGTGTACAGTGTCTTGAACGATTCCTTATTAAGGTATCGGAACGCTATTCTCAGGTTTGCCAGGCGCCCATATGCTGCAGCAGTTATCTGGTTGATGAGTGCTTCCGGAGACATGCTCGGTGTTATGGTCACCCCAAGATCTTTCTCCGTGAGTGAGGTTTGCAGCCTTTGTCCACCTAGTCTATACTCTGTCTGCGGTCTTCTTTGCCCTTCCCCAATCTTCATGACTTAGCATTTGGCAGGGTTGAATTCAAGAAGCTAATTGCTGGACCACTTGTCCAGCTTGCCCAGGTCTCTTTGTAGTCCTGCCTGATCCTCATCCGATTTAATCCCTCTCATTAACTTCACATCATCTGCAAACAGGGACACTTCAGAGTCTATCCCTTCCATCATGTCATTCAAATATATCAAAAATAGCACTGGTCCTAGGACTGACCCCTGTGGGACCCCGCTCGTCACAAGCACCACCCAATGTGATACCTCATCACATACCAAGACTCGTCGTTGCCTCCCTGTCAGGTATTCTCTGATCCATTGCAGTGCCCTTCCTGTTATACGCGCCTGATCCTCTAGCTTCTGCACTAATCTCTTGTGAGGTACTGTGTCGAAAGCCTTCCTGCAGTCCAGGAAAATGCAATTTACCCGCCCCTCTCTCTCGTGTCTTACTTCTGTTACCTTGTCATAAAACTCCACCTGGTGGTCCCTGGTGAAGGACAGACAAGGTTATCTGCCTGATGAACTCATTCCACCTCTAAATCGACAGGATGGGACCACCTCTACTAGTAGTCAAGAGAAGGCGAACCTCTTTGCCAAACACTTTCCTACCAAAATGCAAGTTCCTGATCCAGCAAGGGACCCTCCTTGGCTAGCTGCAAGAACTGCGTCAAAACTGTCAGTGGTGACAATAAGGCAGGAGGAGGTACATTTCCTTCTTAAATTACTTGACCAAGAAAAGGCTGTGGGCTCAGACAAGTTGAGCTCAAGATTGCTGAGAAGATGTGCAGACCAGCTAGCAGTACCTCTAACTCGCATCTTTCAGCACTGCCTAGTAAAGTGTAAATGGCCCTCTCTGAGGAAAGAGGCAAATGTAGTCCCTGTTCACAAAAAGAAGAGCAGAGCAGAAATCAGCAACTACTACAGACTAGTGTCACTCCTGTCAATCACTGGTAAGATCCTTGAGACAATAATCTCAAGACAAATGACAGAGTTTTTTGACTACCACTCACTACTTTGTGATCGTCAATATGGCTTCAGGAAAGGTTACTCTGCTGCTGATCTGTTGCTAAACCTCTCCACTAAGTGGCACCAGTCACTGGATGAATCCAAAGTCAGCTGTGTGGCAGCACTGGACATTGCTGGTGCTTTCGACCGGGTGTGGCACCAGGGTCTCTTAGCAAAACTTCAAGCACTGGGAATTGCATGCTCTACGCCATGTCTCCTTAGTGATTACCTTCATGGTAGATCTCTAAGGGTAGTTCTCAATGGAACGGAATCAGCAAGACATCCTATTGGGGCAAGTGTTCCACAAGGAAGCGTGCTGGGACCATTGTTATGGAATGTCTACTTCAATGACGTTCTTCATCTCATCCCAGAATCACATGCATATGCAGACGACTGTACACTGACATTCACTTATCCAAGAGAAGAAATGCCAGCTGCTCTAAGCTACATCAATCACCAGCTGAGAGCTATATCAGCTTGGGGAAATAGATGGCAAGTAACATTTGCACCTGAGAAAACACAAATGATGATCGTCTCTAGGCACCATGATGGTAATGCTGGTGCAGTAGTAAGGATGAATGGGAGGGTGTTGGCACCTGGAGAAGAAGTTGATATCCTTGGGATGAAATTTGACTCCAAACTGACCATGAAGAACCACGTTGTAAATCTTGCAAATAAGGCAGCCAGGAAGCTTAGAGCACTTCGCCATGTGTCGCATCTGCTTGACAGTAGAGGTTGCAAGATTCTGTATGCGGCACAAGTATGCTCACACCTTGATTATTATTATTATAATCAAGGGGGAAGCGCTAAACCCGGAGGATTATACAGCGCCTGGGGGGGGATGTGGAAGGCATTCAGGCTTAATTCGGGGAACTGGAGCACAGATCCAATTCCCTAAATCAAGAGCCCCTCACCAACATCAAGGAACCTTCCTTGAGGGGCTCACACCTTGAGTATGTTCCACTTTCTTGGTTTGCCTGCCTTCCCCCTCTCATTAGCGACTGCTTGACAGAGTAGAGAACAGAGCAAGACGTCTCATCTATCGCCTGGACCCATCCTGGATAGATCTGTCATTTCAGCAGAGCCTTCAACACATGAGGGACGTGGGTGGGCTTACTGTTATGTACAAGGCCAATACTGTCAAAGTGCCACACTTGCCTCCACTTCGAGGACAGCGTGAAGCAAGCTTTAATACCACAAGACGGGCAGAAACCAGCAACTTCACTCTGGCTGTACCCTTCTCCAGAACATCACTCCATCTGAGATCATACATACCCAGGATGACTCGAGTATGGAACACATTCTAACAGCATAATGATGTCAACGAGATAAAGTCAGTTGATCAGATGAAAATGCTGGCCCACAGATGGCTCCAACTTCATCCTGTTCCCTACTTGTATGTTTCATAAGAATAAAAATGCTTTCAAACGAGCTGATGTAGGTAACAGCTCTTAGCTTGTCAATAAAGCTAGGGATCCTTAACCTTGTCAAACCCTGTGTAAAAAAAAAAAAAGTTTGTGTGTGTGTGTGTGTGTGTGTGTGTGTGTGTGTGTGTGTGTGTGTGTGTGTGTGTGTGTGTGTGTGTGTGTGTGTGTGTGTGTGTACTCACCTAGTTGAGGTTGCAGGGGTCGAGTCCAAGCTCCTGGCCCCGCCTCTTCACTGGTCGCTACTAGGTCACTCTCCCTGAACCGTGAGCTTTATCATACCTCTGCTTAAAGCTATGTATGGATCCTGCCTCCACTACATCGCTTCCCAAAGTATTCCACTTCCTGACTAGTCTGTGGCTGAAGAAATACTTCCTAACATCCCTGTGATTCATCTGTGTCTTCATCTGTGTATGTGTGTGTGTGTGTGTGTGTGTGTGTGTGTGTGTGTGTGTGTGTGTGTGTGTGTGTGTGTGTGTGTGTGTGTGTGTGTGTGTGTGTGTGTATGTGTGTTTGTATGTGTGTTTGTGTGTGTTTGTGTGTGTGTGTGGGTGTGTTTGTATGTGTGTGTGTGTGTTGGTGTGTGTGCGTGTGCTCACCTATTTGTACTCACCTATTTGTGGCTACTGGGGTCAAGTCATAGCTCCTGGCCCCGCCTCTTCGCTGGCCGCTACTAGGTCCACACTCTCCCTGCTCCCTGTCCCATTAGTTTATCATACCTCTTCTTAAAACTGTGTGGGGATCCTGCTTCCACTACGTCACTTTCCAGACTGTTCAACTTCCGGACAACTCTATGACTGAAGAAATACTTCCTAACATCCCTTTGACACATATGAGTCTTCAACTTCCAGTTGTGACCCTTTGTTGCTGTGTCCCTTCTCTGGAACATTCTGAATCTATCCAACCTGTCAATTCCTCTCGCTATTTTATATGTAGCTATCATGTCCCTCCTATCCCTCCTGTCCTCCAGTTTTGTCAGGTTGATATCTCCTAGTAGGACATACCAGTTAGCTCCGGGACTAGTCTTGTTGCAAGCCTTTCCATTTTCCCTAATTCCTTGACGTGTTTGACCGGGTGTGGGTTACATATTGGTGCAGCATACTCCAATATGGGACTGACGTACAAGGTGTATAGTCTTAAATGATTCCATACTGAGGTGTCGAAACACTATTCTTGGGTTTGCCAGGCGCTCATATACTGCAGCAGTTATTTGGTTGATGTGCGCCTCAAGAGAAGTGTTCGGTATTATACTCATCCCAAACTCCTTTTCCGTGAGTGAGGTTTGCAGTCTTTGGCCCCCTAGACTGTACCCTTTCTGCAGCCTTCTTTCACCTTCTCCAATCTTCATGACTTTACATTTGGTGGGGTTAAACTCCAGGAGCCAGTTGTTGGACCAGGCTTGCAGCCTGTCAAGATGCCTTTGTAGTCCCATCTGATCCTTATCTGTTTGAATTCTTCGCATTATCTTCACATCGTTTGCAAACAGGAACACCTTTGAATCTATTTCTTCCGTCATGTCATTCACATATACCAGAAACAGCACTGGTACTAGGACTGACCCTTTCTAAACTCCGCTCGTCACAGGCGCCCACTCTGACGCCTCGTCACGTACCATCATTCCTTGTTTCCTTCCTCTCAGGTAATCTTTGGACCATTGCAATGCTTTCCTGTTATTCCCACCGGCTCCTCTAGCTTGTATACTAATCTCTTGTGTGGAACTGTGTCTTGTAGTCCAAGAAAATGCAGTCTATCCACCTCTCTCTCTCTCTCTCTCTCTATTGTCTTACTTCTGTCACCTTGTCGTAAAACTCAAGTAGGTTTGTGACACAGGATTTCCCTTCCCTGAAACCGTGCTGGTTATCGTTTATGAGCTCATTCCTTTCTAGGTGTCCCACCACTCTTCTGATAAGCTTCTCCACGACTTTGCTTATTATGCATGTCAGTGACACTGGTCTGTAATTTAATGCCACCTGCTTGTCTCTTTTTTTAAAGACTGGTACTACACCTCAGGTAGTCGCCCTTTTTTCGATAGATGTGCTGAAGATTTTTGTTAGTGGAACACACAGTGTCTCTGCTCCCTCTCTCAGGACCCATGGACAGACGTCATCCAGTCTCACCGCCTTTGATGTATCTAGCTCACTTAGCAGCCGCTTCACATTCTCCTCTGTTGTATGTAATGTCTCCAGTACTTGTTGGTGTACTCTTCCATCCCAGTTTGCTGGAGTCCTTTCTGTCTCCATTGAAAATACTTCCTTGAATGTCATGTTGAGTTCATCACATACTTCTTTATCGTTTCTTGTGATCTTCTCTCCTTCCTTCCTCAGTCTGATTACCTAATTATTGACTGTTGTTTCCCTCCTGATGTGGCTGTACAACAGCTGTGGATCAGATTTGGCTTTCGATGCTGTATCATTCTCGAATTGCCGCTGGGTTTCTCTCCTTATCCATGCATATTCATTTCTGGCTCTTCAGTTAATCTCATTTTCCTGGGTCCTTTATCTTTTATACTTTTTCCATTCTCTGGCACTCTTAGTTTTGGCTTCTCTACGCCTTAGAGTGAACCAAGGGCTCATTCTGGTCTTCCTATTATTTCTGTTACCCTCAGGTACGAACCTCTCCTCTGCTTCCTTACATTTTGTGGTCACGTATTCCATTATTTCATTTATTGTTTTTCCCACCAGTTCTCTTTCCCACTGAACTTCGTGCAGGAAATTCCTCATGCCTGTGTAGTCCCTCTTTTGTAGTCTGGCTTCTCCCGTCCTTCTCTTCGTGTGTGTGTGTGTGTGTGTGTGTGTGTGTGTGTGTGTGTGTGTGTGTGTGTGTGTGTGTGTGTGTGTGTACGTCTCCTGAAAATATACATTTATCAGCTACCTTCACCTCACTGTCATTCACCTTTCTGAATTAGCAGTCTCAAAGAGTCGCTCTGCCTTCTCTAGATTCATAATGAGTGGCTGCATGATGGTGCAGTGTACTCTAGGATCACTCTTAGTCATGGTGAGGGATCCATGATAGTGCAGTGTACTCTAGGATCACTCTTAGTCATGGTGAGGGATCCATGATAGTGCAGTGTACTCTAGGATCACTCTTAGTCATGGTGGAGGCTGCATGATGCTGCAGTGTACTCTAGGATCACTCTTAGTCATGGTGAGGGATCCATGATAGTGCAGTGTACTCTAGGATCACTCTTAATCATGGTGGAGGCTGCATGATGCTGCAGTGTACTCTAGGATCACTCTTAGTCATGGTGGAGGCTGCATGATGGTGCAGTGTACTCTAGGATCACTCTTAGTCATGGTGAGGGATCCATGATAGTGCAGTGTACTCTAGGATCACTCTTAATCATGGTGGAGGCTGCATGATGCTGCAGTGTACTCTAGGATCACTCTTAGTCATGGTGAGGGATCCATGATAGTGCAGTGTACTCTAGGATCACTCTTAGTCATGGTGAGGGATCCATGATAGTGCAGTGTACTCTAGGATCACTCTTAGTCATGGTGGAGGCTGCATGATGCTGCAGTGTACTCTAGGATCACTCTTAGTCATGGTGGAGGCTGCATGATGGTGCAGTGTACTCTAGGATCACTCTTAGTCATGGTGGAGGCTGCATGATGGTGCAGTGTACTCTAGGATCACTCTTAGTCATGGTGGAGGCTGCATGATGCTGCAGTGTCACTAGGATCACTCTTAGTCATGGTGGAGGCTGCATGATGGTGCAGTGTACTCTAGGATCACTCTTAGTCATGGTGGAGGCTGCATGATGGTGCAGTATACTCTAGGATCACTCTTAGTCATGGTGGAGGCTGCATGATGCTGCAGTGTACTCTAGGATCACTCTTAGTCATGGTGGAGGCTGCATGATGGTGCAGTGTACTCTAGGATCACTCTTAGTCATGGTGGAGGCTGCATGATGGTGCAGTGTACTCTAGGATCACTCTTAGTCATGGTGGAGGCTGCATGATGGTGCAGTGTACTCTAGGATCACTCTTAGTCATGGTGGAGGCTGCATGATGCGGCAGTGTACTCTAGGATCACTCTTAGTCATGTTGAGGGATCCATGATGGTGCAGTGTACTCTAGGATCACTCTTAGTCATGGTGGAGGCTCTATTGTGGTGCTGTGTACTCTAGGTAACTAGGAGGAGTACATGTTAAGGCAGACAGCAGACTCGGAGGCTATCTGCTGGGAAGAACTTTCTGCTTGTATCTTGATTAAAATTAATCAGCTATTATCTACACTCTCGCGGTAAAGATAGCGACGCAGAAGGCTCTCTTCCCACCCTCCTCTTTCTCTCCGCACTGGGGTTTGTTAAACTGGAACAGTTTACCCACACTAGGTAAACTATTTGGGCACTAAAGCAACTACTGTGACATATATTATGTCTGTGTATGTCTGGTGGAGGTAATACTAGGAACACCAGCATGCACTGTGTATAGTGGAGATGGTGAAGTGTGGGAAACCAGGAGCTATTAGGAAGTAGCGGTGGTACTAGTAGTAGTAATAGTAGTACTGGTAGTAGTAGCAGTAGCAGCAGATGGTGGCAGGTGGTGGTTAACTTCATATATCACACTAATATTTCATATATGAAGGAGGTTGTTACTGTCTTGTGTAGCAGCGACTGTAAGTATAATCAACGCTGCTTACAGACATTTACCTGCGTGGGTGTCTGGTCCCTTACTAACACCGAGTCGTTCCAGTTCATTAGACGGCCGGTGGTTTAACAGTGTTGTACACATGTGTTCAAGTTGTTCCACCAATACAAGTATACATTTAGACTTCTTCTGACGTTCCTCGCTGTTCCTCAACGACTTTTCTTATAACAGAGGCTTGCGTTATCCCACTAAACGTTCAAATGTGAACGTTGCTTCTCGGCTATGTTGTAGCCTGACGTATGACGCTCCTCTTCAATTTGCTGCCTTGTGGTTAAATATGTTTTTATATAGCATAGTGTAATCTAACCTAACCTAACATAACTTATCCTGACCTAACCTAACATATCCTGACCTATCCTGAAATAACCTAACCTATCCTATCGTGACTTAACATAACCTATATTGACCTAACCTAACCTATCCTTACATAAAATGACCCAATCTATCCTATCCTGACCTAACCTAACCTATCCTGACCTAAATAAATCCTAGCCTAACCTAGGGAGAGGGAAATAGTGTGATAAACAAGAGGAACACAAGAGTGAAGAAGTAAGAGAGAGAGTGGTAGACAAGAGGAACAAGAGTGAAGAGAGAGAGAGAGAGAGAGAGAGAGAGAGAGAGAGAGAGAGAGAGAGAGAGAGAGAGAGAGAGAGAGAGAGGTAGACAAGTGGAACAAGAGTGATGTGAGAGAGAGAGAGAGAGAGAGAGAGAGAGAGAGAGAGGTAGACAAGAGGAACAAGAGTGAAGAAGTAGGGTAGGCTTCAAAACCTGGTGGTCCCTGGTCAAGGACAGACAAGGTTATCTGCCTGATGAACTCATTCCACCTCTAAATCGACAGGATGGGACCACCTCTACTAGTAGTCAAGAGAAGGCGAACCTCTTTGCCAAACACTTTCCTACCAAAATGCAAGTTCCTGATCCAGCAAGGGACCCTCCTTGGCTAGCTGCAAGAACTGTGTCAAAACTGTCAGTGGTGACAATAAGGCAGGAGGAGGTGCATTTCCTTCTTAAATTACTTGACCAAGAAAAGGCTGTGGGCTCAGACAAGTTGAGCTCAAGATTGCTGAGAAGATGTGCAGACCAGCTAGCAGCACCTCTAACTCGCATCTTTCAGCACTGCCTAGTACAGTGTAAATGGCCCTCTCTGTGGAAAGAGGCAAATGTAGTCCCTGTTCACAAAAAGAAGAGCAGAGCAGAAATCAGCAACTACAGACCAGTGTCACTCCTGTCAATCACTGGTAAGATCCTTGAGACAATACTCTCAAGACAAATGACAGAGTTTTTTGACTACCACTCACTACTTTGTGATCGTCAATATGGCTTCATGAAAGGTTACTCTGCTGCTGATCTGTTGTTAAACCTCTCCACTAAGTGGCACCAGTCACTGAATGAATCCACAGTCAGCTGTGTGGTAGCACTGGACATTGCTGGTGATTTCGACCGGGTGTGGCACCAGGGCCTCTTAGCAAAACTGCAAGCTCTGGGAGTTGCAGGCTCTACAATATGTCTCCTTAGTGATTACCTTCATGGTAGATCTCTAAGGGTAGTTCTCAATGGAACAGAATCAGCAAGACATCCTATTGGGGCAAGTGTTCCACAAGGAAGCGTGCTGGGACCATTGTTATGGAATGTCTACTTCAATGACGTTCTTCATCTCATCCCAGAATCACATGCATATGCAGACGACTGTACACTGACATTCACTTATCCAAGAGAAGAAATGCCAGCTGCTCTAAGCTACATCAATCACCAGCTAAGAGCTATATCAGCTTGGGGAAATAGATGGCAAGTAACCAAGTCAGGAGGCCTGGTCACAGCCCGGGCCGCGGGGGTGTTGACCCCCAGAACACTCTCCAGGTAAACTCCATGTAATATTTGCACCTTATGATGATCTCTAGGCACCATAATGGCAATGCCGGTGCAGTAGTAAGCATGAATGGGAGGGTGTTGGTACCTGGGAAGAAGTTGATATCCTTGGGGTGAAATTTGACTCTAAACTGATCATGAAAAACCACGTTGTAAATCTTGCAAACAAGGCAGCCAGGAAACTTACAGCACTTCGCCGTATCTTGCATCTGTTTGACAGTAGGGGTTGCAAGATTTTGTACGAAGCACAAGTACGCTCACACCTTGAGTATGCTCCACTTTCTTGGTTTACCTACCCCCTTCTCACCTGCGACTGCTTGACAGAGTAGAAAACAGAGTAAGACGTCTCATCCCTCGCCTGGACCAATCCTGGATAGATCTGTCATCTCAGCAGAGCCTTCAACACAGGAGGGATGTGAGTGGCCTTACTGTTATGTACAAGGCCAATATTGTCAAAGTACGACACTTGGATAAACTTCGAGGACAGCGTGAAGCAAGCTTCTATACCACAAGACGGGCAGAAAGCAGGAACTTCACTCTGGCTGTATCCTTCTCCAGAACATCACTCCATCTGAGATCATTTATCTCTAGGATGACTCGAGTCTGGAACACATTCGTGCAGCATTATGATGTCAACGAGATAAAGTCAGTTGATCAAATGAAAATGCTGACCCACAGATGACTCCAACTTCATCCTGTTCCCTACTTGTATGTCTCATAACAATAAAAATGCTTTCAAATGAGCTGATGTAGGTAACAGCTCTTAGCTTGCCAATAAAGTTAGGAATCCTTAACCTGTAAATAGCTTGTCAATAAAGCTAGGGATCCTTAATCCTGTCAAACCCTGTGTAAAAAAAAAGTAAGAGAGAGAGAGAGAGAGTGATAGACAAGAGGAACAAGAGTGAAGCAAGAGAGAGAGAGAGAGTGGTAGACAAGAGGAACAAGAGTGAAGAAGTAAGAGAGAGAGAGAGAGAGAGAGAGAGAGAGAGAGAGAGAGATGAGAAAGCTGTGTAGGAAAAAGTCAAGTCCTTGTTTTCCTTGGTGAAAGTTGGGCCGAGGAGAGAGCTGACTAACACACACACATCCTCACTTCTCTCTCTCTCTCTCTCTCTCTCTCTCTCTCTCTCTCTCTCTCTCTCTCTCTCTCTCTCTCTCTCTCTCTCTCTCTCACTCACTCTGGTTGTATACAACAGGTGTCCACAAGTGTCTCTCAACATATAGACAACACAGGATGTGTTTATAGTCTTAGTGAGTGTGTTGACAACACTGTGTATCACTGTAGTCATGTCTACCTCTCTCTCTCTCTCTCTCTCTCTCTCTCTCTCTCTCTCTCTCTCTTCTACTTGTTCCTCTTGTCTACCTCTCTCTCTCTCTCTCTCTTTTACTTCTTCACTCTTGTTCCTCTTGTCTACCACTCTCTCTCTCTCTCTCTCTCTCTCTCTCTCTCTCTCTCTCTCTCTCTCTCTCTCTCTCTCTCTCTCTCTCTCTCTATTTTACACAGGGTTTGACAGGATTAAGGATCCCTAGCTTTATTGACAAGCTATTTACAGGTTAAGGATTCCTAACTTTATTGACAAGCTAAGAGCTGTTACCTACATCAGTTCATTTGAAAGCATTTTTATTGTTATGAGACATACAAGTAGGGAACAGGATGAAGTTGGAGCCATCTGTGGGCCAGCATTTTCATTTGATCAACTGACTTTATCTCGTTGACATCATTATGCTGTTAGAATGTGTTCCATACTCGAGTCATCCTGGGTATGTATGATCTCAGATGGAGTGATGTTCTGGAGAAGGGTACAGCCAGAGTGAAGTTGCTGCTTTCTGCCCGTCTTGTGGCATAAAAGCTTGTTTCACGCTGTCCTCGAAGTGGATTCAAGTGTCGTACTTTGACAATATTGGCCTTGTACATAACAGTAAGGCCACCCACATCCCTCCTATGTCGAAGGCTCTACTGAAATGACAGATCTATCCAGGATGGGTCAAGGCGAGAGATGAGACGTCTTGCTCTGTTCTCTACTCTGTCAAGCAGTTGCAGATGAGAGGGGGGGGAGGCAAACCAAGAAAGTGGAGCATACTCAAGGTGTGAGCGTACTTGTGCCTCGTAGAGAATCTTGCAACCCCTACTGTCAAGTAGATGCGAGATTCGGCGAAGTGCTGTAAGCTTCCTGGCTGCCTTGTTTGCAAG
>NC_091308.1:51172809-51200309 GCF_038502225.1 Cherax quadricarinatus | reverse complement strand
TGTGTCGTGGGACAGTGTGTGTCGTGGGACAGTGTGTGTCGTGGGACAGTGTGTGTCGTGGGACAGTGTGTCGTGGGACAGTGTGTGTCCTGGGACAGTGTGTGTCGTGGGACAGTGTGTGTCCTGGGACAGTGTGTGTCCTGGGACAGTGTGTGTCCTGGGACAGTGTGTGTCGTGGGACAGTGTGTGTCCTGGGACAGTGTGTGTCGTGGGACAGTGTGTGTCGTGGGACAGTGTGTGTCGTGGGACAGTGTGTGTCGTGGGACAGTGTGTGTCGTGGGACAGTGTGTGTCGTGGGACAGTGTGTGTCCTGGGACAGTGTGTGTCCTGGGACAGTGTGTGTCGTGGGACAGTGTGTGTCCTGGGACAGTGTGTGTCCTGGGACAGTGTGTGTCGTTAGACAGTGTGTGTCGTGGGACAGTGTGTGTCGTGGGACAGTGTGTGTCCTGGGACAGTGTGTGTCCTGAGACAGTGTGTGTCCTGGGACAGTGTGTGTCCTGAGACAGTGTGTGTCCTGAGACAGTGTGTGTCCTGAGACAGTGTTTGTCCTGGGACAGTGTGTGTCCTGAGACAGTGTGTGTCCTGAGACAGTGTGTGTCCTGGGACAGTGTGTGTCCTGGGACGGTGTGTGTCCTGGGACAGTGTGTGTCCTGAGACAGTGTGTGTCCTGGGACAGTGTGTGTCCTGAGACAGTGTGTGTCCTGGGACGGTGTGTGTCCTGGGACAGTGTGTGTCCTGAGACAGTGTGTGTCCTGAGACAGTGTGTGTCCTGAGACAGTGTGTGTCCTGGGACAGTGTGTGTCCTGAGACAGTGTGTGTCCTGAGACAGTGTGTGTCCTGGGACAGTGTGTGTCCTGAGACAGTGTGTGTCCTGGGACAGTGTGTGTCCTGAGACAGTGTGTGTCCTGGGACAGTGTGTGTCCTGGGACAGTGTGTGTCCTGGGACGGTGTGTGTCCTGAGACAGTGTGTGTCCTGGGTCAGTGTGTGTCTTGAGACAGTGTGTGTCCTGAGACAGTGTGTGTCCTGGGACAGTGTGTGTCCTGAGACAGTGTGTGTCCTGGGACAGTGTGTGTCCTGGGACAGTGTGTGTCTTGAGACAGTGTGTGTCCTGAGACAGTGTGTGTCCTGGGACAGTGTGTGTCCTGAGACAGTGTGTGTCCTGGGACAGTGTGTGTCCTGGGACAGTGTGTCCTGGGACAGTGTATGTGTCCTGGGAAAGTGTGTCCTGGGACAGTGTGTCTTGTGAGTGTGTCCTAGGACAGTGTGTCATGGGGCAGTGTGTCCTAGGACAGTGTGTTCTGGGACAGTGTGTCCTGGGACAGTGTATGTGTCCTGGGACAGTGTGTCCTGGGACAGTGTGTCTTGGGACAATGTGTCCTGGGACAGTATGTCCTGGGACAGTGTATGGCTGTAGCAGGAAGGCTTCTCAAGGACACCGTCCTGTACTTGTTTCTGGTGTACGTGAACGACTGTCAGAAGAGCTGTTGTGTTATTGTTCTCAGGTGACGTGACAGTACTGAGAACAGAACCCCAGAACAGAGAACCTCAACAAGTGAACCTGGAGGTACTGCCGGTCTAGGTAGTTGCAATACAATCCCGGTCAGTGATTGTGACTGTACTGCAACACTGACTGGCGTTGTTAGGAACAATTAGAGAAGAGGAAAAAGAAGACCGGAGATTGAGTACAGACTCAGGTGACACAAGGTGGAAGCCACAGTCTAGCAAGGGGGGGGGGAAGGAGTTGACGGAGGTCACAGAACAAATTGTCAGAGTGGAAAATAAACCGAATAACTTTTGCTGGAGAACAAGTTTCCTCAAGACACCTGCTGTCCATCTTCACTCATCAGTTAAATAGGTACCTGGGTGTTAGTGGACTGGTGTGGGTCGCATCCTGGGACAAAACTGACCTGATTTGCCCTAAATGCTCAGCATAACAAGCGGCTTTCTGTACAGTAGTATGTCAGTGATGTTAACTATGGTCTGTATAAGTTGTACCATGTACTGGTAGTAATGAAGATTATTATTATTATTATTATTATTATTATTATTATTATTATTATTGTTATTGTTATTGTTATTGTTATTGTTATTATTATTATTATTATTATTATTATTATTATTATTATTATTATTATTATTATTGTTATTATTATTATTATTGTTATTATTATTATTATTATTATTATTATTATTATTATTATTATTATTATTATTATTATTATTATTATTATTAGTAACGGTAGATTTAAGATTATCTTTGAGGAACTTCAGCAGGGTTATATACGACCCTACTAATGACACAGGTCAAAGGTAGCTTGGAGTACACAGCGCCAGTGTGCAGCCACAAACATCTTAGTCCTGGAGCTCAGGCAAAAATGATTTAATAAAGTCAGACTAGAAAGAGCAGAGCAGACATGATAATGATATGAAAAGTACTCATGGGAACTGTAGAGGGTGTAGAGGTGAAGACTGACAGGAGAGTGTCACTGTAAGATGCTGACACACATGACACACGTGACACACATGACACACATGACTCGCATGACACATGACACACATGACACACATGACACACATGACACACATGACACACATGACACACATGACACACATGACACACATGACACACATGATTCGCATGACACACATGACACACATGACACACGTGACACACATGACACACATGACTCGCATGACACATGACACACATGACACACATGACACACATGACACACATGACACACATGATTCGCATGACACACATGACACACATGACACACATGACACACATGACACACATGACTCACAGGGAGTTCTGAAAATTTTTTGTTGAGTGTTAACGTGTTGAGGAAGTGAAGTGTTACAAGGGTAAGTGTTACAAGGGTAAGTGTTACAAGGGTAAGTGTTACAAGGGTAAGTGTTACAAGGGTAAGTGTTACAAGGGTAAGTGTTACAAGGGTAAGTGTTACAAGGGTAAGTGTTACAAGGGTAAGTGTTACAAGGGTAAGTGTTACAAGGGTAAGTGTTACAAGGGTAAGTGTTACAAGGGTAAGTGTTACAAGGGTAAGTGTTACAAGGGTAAGTGTTACAAGGGTAAGTGTTACAAGGGTAAGTGTTACAAGGGTAAGTGTTACAAGGGTAAGTGTTACAAGGGTAAGTGTTACAAGGGTAAGTGTTACAAGGGTAAGTGTTACAAGGGTAAGTGTTACAAGGGTAAGTGTTACAAGGGTAAGTGTTACAAGGGTAAGTGTTACAAGGGTAAGTGTTACAAGGGTAAGTGTTACAAGGGTAAGTGTTACAAGGGTAAGTGTTACAAGGGTAAGTGTTACAAGGGTAAGTGTTACAAGGGTAAGTGTTACAAGGGTAAGTGTTACAAGGGTAAGTGTTACAAGGGTAAGTGTTACAAGGGTAAGTGTTACAAGGGTAAGTGTTACAAGGGTAAGTGTTACAAGGGTAAGTGTTACAAGGGTAAGTGTTACAAGGGTAAGTGTTACAAGGGTAAGTGTTACAAGGGTAAGTGTTACAAGGGTAAGTGTTACAAGGGTACAAGGGTAAGTGTTACAAGGGTAAGTGTTACAAGGGTAAGTGTTACAAGGGTAAGTGTTACAAGGGTAAGTGTTACAAGGGTAAGTGTTACAAGGGTAAGTGTTACAAGGGTAAGTGTTACAAGGGTAAGTGTTACAAGGGTAAGTGTTACAAGGGTAAGTGTTACAAGGGTAAGTGTTACAAGGGTAAGTGTTACAAGGGTAAGTGTTACAAGGGTAAGTGTTACAAGGGTAAGTGTTACAAGGGTAAGTGTTACAAGGGTAAGTGTTACAAGGGTAAGTGTTACAAGGGTAAGTGTTACAAGGGTAAGTGTTACAAGGGTAAGTGGGTAAGTGTTACAAGGGTAAGTGTTACAAGGGTAAGTGTTACAAGGGTAAGTGTTACAAGGGTAAGTGTTACAAGGGTAAGTGTTACAAGGGTAAGTGTTACAAGGGTAAGTGTTACAAGGGTAAGTGTTACAAGGGTAAGTGTTACAAGGGTAAGTGTTACAAGGGTAAGTGTTACAAGGGTAAGTGTTACAAGGGTAAGTGTTACAAGGACAAGTGTTGCAAGGACAAGTGTTACAAGGACAAGTGTTACAAGGACAATTTTTACAAAAAGCGTTACAAGGACAAGTGTTACAAGGACAAGTGTTACAAGGACAAGTGTTACAAGGACAAGTGTTACAAGAAGTGTTACAAGGACAAGTGTTACAAGAAGTGTTACAAGGACAAGTGTTACAAGGACAAGTGTTACAAGGGCAAGTGTTACAAGAAGTGTTACAAGGACAAGTGTTACAAGGACAAGTGTTACAAGAAATGTTACAAGGACAAGTGTTACAAGGACAAGTGTTACAAGAAGTGTTACAAGGACAAGTGTTACAAGGACAAGTGTTACAAGAAATGTTACAAGGACAAGTGTTACAAGGACAAGTGTTACAAGAAGTGTTACAAGGACAAGTGTTACAAGGACAAGTGTTACAAGGACTTGCCACAGCCTTGCCATGGTCTTGCCATGGTCTTTCCACAGCCTTGCCATGGTCTTGCCATGGTCTTTCCACAGCCTTACCATGGTCTTGCCATGGTCTTTCCACAGCCTTACCATGGTCTTACCATGGTCTTTCCACAGCCTTACCATGGTCTTGCCATGGTCTTTCCACAGCCTTACCATGGTCTTGCCATGGTCTTACCATGGTCTTTCCACAGCCTTACCATGGTCTTGCCATGGTCTTTCCACAGCCTTACCATGGTCTTGCCATGGTCTTTCCACAGCCTTACCATGGTCTTGCCATGGTCTTTCCACAGCCTTACCATGGTCTTGCCATGGTCTTACCATGGTCTTTCCACAGCCTTACCATGGTCTTGCCACGGTCTTTCCACAGCCTTACCATGGTCTTGCCATGGTCTTTCCACAGCCTTACCATGGTCTTGCCATGGTCTTGCCATGGTCTTTCCACAGCCTTACCATGGTCTTACCATGGTCTTGCCATGGTCTTTCCACAGCCTTACCATGGTCTTGCCATGGTCTTACCATGGTCTTTCCACAGCCTTGCCATGGTCTTACCATGGTCTTTCCACAGCCTTACCATGGTCTTGCCATGGTCTTTCCACAGCCTTGCCATGGTCTTACCATGGTCTTTCCACAGCCTTACCATGGTCTTGCCATGGTCTTGCCATGGTCTTTCCACAGCCTTGCCATGGTCTTACCATGGTCTTTCCACAGCCTTACCATGGTCTTACCATGGTCTTGCCATGGTCTTTCCACAGCCTTACCATGGTCTTGCCACGGTCTTTCCACAGCCTTACCATGGTCTTGCCATGGTCTTTCCACAGCCTTGCCATGGTCTTACCATGGTCTTTCCACAGCCTTACCATGGTCTTGCCACGGTCTTTCCACAGCCTTACCATGGTCTTGCCACGGTCTTTCCACAGCCTTACCATGGTCTTGCCACGGTCTTTCCACAGCCTTACCATGGTCTTGCCACGGTCTTTCCACAGCCTTACCATGGTCTTGCCACGGTCTTTCCACAGCCTTACCATGGTCTTGCCATGGTCTTTCCACAGCCTTACCATGGTCTTACCATGGTCTTTCCACAGCCTTGCCATGGTCTTACCACGGTCTTTCCACAGCCTTACCATGGTCTTGCCATGGTCTTTCCACAGCCTTACCATGGTCTTGCCATGGTCTTTCCACAGTCTTACCATGGTCTTGCCATGGTCTTGCCATGGTTTTTCCACAGCCTTACCATGGTCTTGCCATGGTCTTGCCATGGTCTTTCCACAGCCTTACCATGGTCTTGCCATGGTCTTTCCACAGCCTTACCATGGTCTTGCCATGGTCTTTCCACAGCCTTGCCATGGTCTTACCATGGTCTTTCCACAGCCTTACCATGGTCTTGCCACGGTCTTTCCACAGCCTTACCATGGTCTTGCCACGGTCTTTCCACAGCCTTACCATGGTCTTGCCACGGTCTTTCCACAGCCTTACCATGGTCTTGCCATGGTCTTTCCACAGCCTTACCATGGTCTTACCATGGTCTTTCCACAGCCTTGCCATGGTCTTACCACGGTCTTTCCACAGCCTTACCATGGTCTTGCCATGGTCTTTCCACAGCCTTACCATGGTCTTGCCATGGTCTTTCCACAGTCTTACCATGGTCTTGCCATGGTCTTGCCATGGTTTTTCCACAGCCTTACCATGGTCTTGCCATGGTCTTGCCATGGTCTTTCCACAGCCTTGCCATGGTCTTGCCATGGTCTTTCCACAGCCTTACCATGGTCTTGCCATGGTCTTTCCACAATCTTACCATGGTCTTGCCATGGTCTTGCCATGGTTTTTCCACAGCCTTACCATGGTCTTGCCATGGTCTTTCCACAGCCTTACCATGGTCTTGCCATGGTCTTTCCACAGCCTTGCCATGGTCTTACCATGGTCTTTCCACAGCCTTACCATGGTCTTGCCACGGTCTTTCCACAGCCTTACCATGGTCTTGCCATGGTCTTTCCACAGCCTTACCATGGTCTTGCCATGGTCTTTCCACAGTCTTACCATGGTCTTGCCATGGTCTTGCCATGGTCTTTCCACAGTCTTACCATGGTCTTGCCATGGTCTTGCCATGGTCTTGCCATGGTCTTTCCACAGCCTTACCATGGTCTTGCCATGGTCTTTCCACAGTCTTACCATGGTCTTACCATGGTCTTGCCATGGTCTTGCCATGGTCTTTCCACAGTCTTACCATGGTCTTGCCATGGTCTTTCCACAGCCTTACCATGGTCTTGCCATGGTCTTTCCACAGTCTTACCATGGTCTTGCCATGGTCTTGCCATGGTTTTTCCACAGCCTTACCATGGTCTTGCCATGGTCTTGCCATGGTCTTTCCACAGCCTTACCATGGTCTTGCCATGGTCTTTCCACAGCCTTACCATGGTCTTGCCATGGTCTTTCCACAGCCTTCATGGTCTTGCCATGGTCTTTCCACAGTCTTACCATGGTCTTGCCATGGTCTTTCCACAGCCTTACCATGGTCTTGCCATGGTCTTTCCACAGCCTTACCATGGTCTTACCATGGTCTTTCCACAGTCTTACCATGGTCTTACCATGGTACCATGGTCTTTCCACAGCCTTGCCATGGTCTTGCCATGGTCTTTCCACAGCCTTACCATGGTCTTGCCATGGTCTTTCCACAGCCTTACCATGGTCTTACCATGGTCTTTCCACAGTCTTACCATGGTCTTTCCACAGCCTTGCCTTGCCATGGTCTTTCCACAGCCTTACCATGGGCCATGGTTTTCCACAGCCTTACCATGGTCTTGCCATGGTCTTGCCATGGTCTTTCCACAGCCTTACCATGGTCTTGCCATGGTCTTTCCACAGCCTTACCATGGTCTTGCCATGGTCTTTCCACAGCCTTACCATGGTCTTACCATGGTCTTTCCACAGCCTTACCATGGTCTTGCCATGGTCTTTCCACAGCCTTACCATGGTCTTGCCATGGTCTTTCCACAGCCTTACCATGGTCTTACCATGGTCTTTCCACAGCCTTACCATGGTCTTACCATGGTCTTTCCACAGCCTTGCCATGGTCTTACCATGGTCTTTCCACAGCCTTACCATGGTCTTACCATGGTCTTTCCACAGCCTTACCATGGTCTTACCATGGTCTTTCCACAGCCTTACCATGGTCTTACCATGGTCTTTCCACAGCCTTGCCATGGTCTTGTATGATCCACAACAGCAACATAACACAGATATAGTGTACACAAACTTGACAAAGTCCTTCACCATGGAGTTAGGACACGCTAAATGCATGCAAAGATGTATAACAGGAAAGTTAGCCAGATGGATATTTAACTTCTCAACAGAGTCAACAGATTAACAGTAAACAGAGTGAAGTCAGTGACTGGTGTGGTGAACACTGTGTTCCTCAAGGCACAGTGCTCTCTCCATTTCTCTTTCACATTCTGGTCTCCGACGAAGATAACTACAACCATTGCAACACTGTGTCATCCCATACTGGCGATACAAGAATGTGTCTGCGAACATCCGTGGACACAGTGACCCTGGAAGGTGGTGACCAACAACATCCGTGGACACAGTGACCCTGGAAGGTGGTGACCAACAACATCCGTGGACACAGTGACCCTGCAAGATGGTGGCCAAGAACATCCGTGGAGACAGTTACCCTGCAAGATGGTGGCCAAGAACATTCGTGGACACAGTGACCCTGCAAGATGGTGGCCAAGAACATCCGTGGAGACAGTGACCCTGCAAGATGGTGGCCAAGAACATCCGTGGAGACAGTGACCCTGCAAGATGGTGGCCAAGAACATCCATGGACACAGTGACCCTGCAAGATGGTGGCCAAGAACATCAGTGGACACAGTTACCCTGCAAGATGGTGGCCAAGAACATCCGTGGCCACAGAGACCCTGCAAGATGGTGGCCAAAAACATCCGTGGACACACTGACCCTGCAAGATGGTGGCCAAGAACATCCGTGGACACAGTGACCCTGCAAGATGGTGGCCAAGAATATCCGTGGACACAGTGACCCTGCAAGATGGTGGCCAAGAACATCCGTGGACACAGTGACCCTGAAAGATGGTGGCCAAGAACAACTTCCACTGATTCACTGACAACTTAAGTTTCAAGTTACAGCGTGTCAGTGAAACTGAGAGAATAAGAAAGAGGTGAGAGAGTACAAGGCGAGCTCATGTCAGTAGAGAGTACAAGACGAGCTCATGTCAGTAGAAAGTACAAGACGAGCTCATGTCAGTAGAGAGTACAAGACGAGCTCATGTCAGTAGAGAGTACAAGACGAGCTCATGTCAGTAGAGAGTACAAGACGAGCTCATGTCAGTAGAGAGTACAAGACGAGCTCATGTCAGCAGAGAGTACAAGACGAGCTCATGTCAGTAGAGAGTACAAGACGAGCTCATGTCAGCAGAGAGGAAGTGTAGAGAAACTTGGGAATTATAGTGTCCGAGGGTCACACCCTCAAGGAGAACATAAGAACATAAGAACGAAGGAACACTGCAGAAGGCCTACTGGCCCATGCGAGGCAGGTCCAAGTCTCCTACCGGCTTAAGCCAATGCACCCAACCTAGTCAGGTCAGGTCACATTGACTTAAGGGAGGAACACGGCAACCGACCTGGTAGCACAAGCTATCAGGTCCAACTCACACCCACCCACATCCACTCATGTATTTATCCAACCTATTTTTAAAGCTACACAACGTTCTGGCCTCTATAACTGTACTCGGGAGTTTGTTCCACTCATCCACAACTCTATTACCAAACCAGTACTTTCCTATATCCTTCTTGAATCTGAATTTTTCCAACTTAAAACCATTGCTGCGAGTCCTGTCTAGGCTAGATATTTTCAGCACACTATTTACATCCCCTTTATTTATTCATGTCTTCCATTTATACACCTCAATCATATCCCCCCTAATTCTACGTCTTTCTAGAGAGTGCAGATTCAGGGCCCTTAGTCTATCCTCATAGGGAAGGTTTCTGATACATGGGATCAACTTTGTCATCCTCCTTTGTTCATTTTCCAGAGAATTTATATCCATTCTGTAATACGGTGACCAAAACTGTGCAGCATAATCTAAATGAGGCCTAACCAAGGATATATAGAGTTGAAGAACAACCTGAGGACTTCTATTATTTATACTTCTTGATATGAAGCCAAGGATTCTATTAGCTTTATTGCGAACACTTATGCACTGTTGTCTTGGTTTCAGATTACTGCTAACCAGAACTCCTAAATCTTTTTCGCAATCCGTAATATTAAGATCTACCTTATTTAGTTTATATGTGGCATGGTTATTGTCCTGTCCAACATTTAGAACTTTGCATTTGTCTATATTAAACTGCATCTGCCACTTCTCCGACCACTGCATCAGTCTATTCAAATCTTCCTGGAGTGCTCTAATGTCCTCGTCAGAATGAATTCGACGGCCTATTTTGGTGTCATCGGCAAACTTGCTGATGTCGCTCTTTATGCCCTCATCTATGTCGTTTATGTAGATTGTGAACAGCAGGGGGCCCAACACTGACCCCTGTGGAACACCGCTCGTGATGCTTCCCCACTCTGATTTCTCCCCATTTATGCAAACTCTCTGCTGCCGCGATGTTTTTATTGTATCTGCAAGAAAAAATGATTGATTGGATAATGAGGACTTTCAGAACACAAGAAGTCAAGACATTGTTGATGTTCGTCAGCTTACTGGTTCTCTCTCGACCGACATGTTGATGTAAACTAACGACAGCTCTCAAGACTAGCGAAACACCAGAACCTGAGAATGTATAAGCAACCTTCACAGTTCAGCCTCAGGCAGATACATAATTACTGGGAGTCCTTGAAGTCCCTAGAACTGTACTCCTTAGAACGTAGGCGAGAAAGATACACCTGGAAGATTCTGGAGGAACTGGTCCCAAACCTGTACATCGAAATTACTCCTTACGAAAGAACGAGGCTTTGTAAATGGTGTTGAATACCTACAATGAACAGCAGAGAAGAGTACACTGAGAGAGAACTCAATAAGTGTCAAGGGACCACGACTCTTCAACGTCCTACCACCGTATATGAGTAAAATTACCAACAAACCTCTACCTAGCTTCAAGACTGAGCTCGATAAGATCTTTAAACCGTTTCTTCATCAACCGGAGGGGGATGAATACGTTGGGACGGGGTCACGGGGGGCGGTGATCCCCGGAAGTTATCACAGGTAAACTACAGGTAAAGCTAGACGGAAGTAAACCAGTTAAGAGACGGGGGTCAGGAACTGTAACTTAACCTCTGTAACCACAAGAGAGTGGACCTAGTAGCGATCAGCGAAGAGGCGGGGCCAGGAGCTGTGACTCACCCCTGTAAGCACATATAGGTGAGTACACACACACAAAAAAAAGTACGTCTGGTATGTACTCGAACCTGAGCACTGATAGGGAGGTGAGAACACACTGAGTACATACCAGCCATGAGTCCTGACAGACGCTGGTACATCCAGCGTCGTCCACCACCGACACAACAAACAGTTATCTTATAACTTCTCAGAGATGTACGAGGTGTGATTCCTTAGTGTCTGCAACAACAACATGAACCTTAACACACTCTACTACACTCACTGTGTATGTAACAACACTCACCAACACTGTAACACACTCTACTACACTCACTGTGTACGTAGCAACACTCACCAACACTGTAACACACTCTACTACACTCACTGTGTACGTAGCAACACTCACCAACACTGTAACACACTCTGCTACACTCACTGTGTACGTAGCAACACTCACCAACACTGTAACACACTCTGCTACACTCACTGTGTACGTAGCAACACTCACCAACACTGTAACACACTCTACTACACTCACTGTGTACGTAGCAACACTCACCAACACTGTAACACACTCTGCTACACTCACTGTGTACGTAGCAACACTCACCAACACTGTAACACACTCTGCTACACTCACTGTGTACGTAGCAACACTCACCAACACTGTTGGGATATATTCAGAACACAATATAAACCAGGAAACAAAGGCAGGTATAAGAACCAGAAATAACTGATTATTAACAAGCATAGGAGGTGAGAGGTAATTTCAACTTGACATTAGACAGAAGCGAAGCATTGAATAGTTTCTCCACTGCAACACAAGAAGAGAACGTAAATAAATGAACAGGTGAAAGTTTGAAGACTGTCGACCACATCGTCAACAATAGACATGTGGACCACATCAAGACAACAATAGACATGTGGACCACATCAAAACAACAGTAACGGAGTAAAACGCAAGACAGTCTTCAAAGAACCTTCACAATTGATGACAGGTCAGTACCTGAGTCAAGACACAGTTGGTGACAGGTCAGTACCTGAATCAGACACAAGAAATGAGAAATATTAAGATAAGAGAGGAAGTAAGAACCCTCCTGAAGGATCCCGGGGCCAAGACAAACCTAACAGAACAGGAAGGAACACTGCAGCAGGCCTGCTGGCCCATACAAGGCAGGTCCTTATCAAATGTGTCGACAATAGTATTAAATACCATCACTTATCTGTATTTTATATTATTTCGAACCTAACTGTCAGACACAGCAGCACAGCGGTATCTTGGTAGAGAGGTGTTAGTCGACTGGTGTGGGTCGCATCCTGGGGGACAAAATTAAGGACCCCAATGGAAATAAGTTAGACAGTCCTCGATGACGCACTGACTTTCTTGGGTTATCCTGGGTGGCTAACCCTCCGGGGTTAAAAATCCGAACGAAATCTTATCTTATCTTATCTTAGGACACTTTCCATACTTCATCTCTTAAATACTAGCTGTGAGTGAGAAGGGTTGGACTCCAGAGGGACCCGCCTTCTCACTTCCACTAGTGAATCCCGTCCCTTGCAATGTCTTCCAGATCTTCTATCTCACTTTCGACGGTATTTAAGACTCCGTTCTCCCGCTTCAGCTTTACATAGTCAATGGAAATAAATGGTATCAAATACCGACACAGTGGAAATATAAACACAAATGCAGTGTAATGTGATCCTTTATTGACAACGTTTCACCCACACAGTGGGCTTTTTCAAGTCACACACAGATCTGTGTACGAATGGTATATAATACCGACAAGATGAGAGTAAGACACATGTGCAACATCTGGGTATCTTTATCTCCACGACTATGGTGCTGTTCGCACCTACTCCTAGGTTGAGGGACTGATTACCTCATCTTCTGTACATAGTTCTACTGTCTTCAAGTTATGTCCTGGAATTTGTATTGATAAAGCCACTGGATGGCGAAACGTCTACAATAAAGATACCCAGATGTTGCACATGTGTCTTACTCTCACACACAGATCTACCTGGGGTGGAAGGTACGGGAGTATTTACAGTTATGCTCAGAATGTTGAGGTCAGGTGGAGAATGCTGCATCTGATGATCTACCGGGTGGAGTTATAGAGTCTTGGGTAGCTTGGCAGGGGTATTGTACAAGTTGTGAGTAGACCTTCTGCAGTGTTCTATGTTGTTATGTGGGATAGCGATGAAGAAGTTTCTTGGCGAGTGGTTCAGCTATGTTACAGAAGCCGTTGTTCTGGTTGAATATGTCTTTATATTTTTACATAGTCAAACTGAACTCTTCTCCAGGCTGAGGGACTGACCACCTCAAACTCCTCCTCTCCTTACCTCTCTCTGCATTGTATTGGACTGATGAAGCCACTGTGTGGCGAAACGTTTCCTTAATAAAGATTCCCATATGTTGCATAAGTGTCTCAATCTTCAACTTGTGGGTTTTCAAAGCACTTATTACCAAGCTGTATACTGTCTGTAGTATACGTCAGTAAACTTGTGGTGCTAATTCTACGATGGTCTTATAAGGCGCAACAGTGAGAACCGTAGGTGTTGATAAATAACAGGAGGATGTGACACACTGCAGGAGGATGTGAGACACTGCAGGAGGATGTGAGACACTGCAGGAGGATGTGAGACACTGCAGGAGGATGTGAGACACTGCAGGAGGATGTGAGACACTGCAGGAGGATGTGAGACACTGCAGGAGGATGTGACACACTGCAGATAGTGATGATAACAATGGTCTTGCCTAACAGAGTTAGAATGTGGCGAAATGTGTTATGTTTGTAAAGGATGTGTTGGTTAGCTTGAGTTAGACTGGGTGTGGGTGTAGTGTGGTCACAATACACCACACTAATGGTGTAGGACAGGGTGTGGTGTGGTTACACAAGGAGTGTAGGACAGGGTGTGGTGTGGCTACACAAGGAGTATAAGGTAGGGTGTGGTGTGGCTACACAAGGAGTGTAAGGCAGGGTGTGGTGTGGCTACACAAGGAGTGTAGAACAGGGTGTGGTGTGGCTACACAAAGAGTGTAGGACAGGGTGTGGTGTGGCTACACAAGGAGTGTAGGACAGGGTGTGGTGTGGCTACACAAAGAGTGTAGGACAGGGTGTGGTGTGGCTACACAAGGAGTGTAGGACAGGGTGTGGTGTGGCTACACAAAGAGTGTAGGACAGGGTGTGGTGTGGCTACACAAGGAGTGTAGGACAGGGTGTGGTGTGGCTACACAAGGAGTGTAGGACAGGGTGTGGTGTGGCTACACAAGGAGTGTAGGACAGGGTGTGGTGTGGCTACACAAGGAGTGTAGGACAGGGTGTGGTGTGGCTACACAAGGAGTGTAAGGCAGGGTGTGGTGTGGCTACACAGTAAGTATAACGTAGGGTGTGGTGTGGCTACACAAGGAGTGTAAGGCAGGGTGTGGTGTGGCTACACAAGGAGTGTAAGGCAGGGTGTGGTGTGGCTACACAAGGAGTGTAAGGCAGGGTGTGGTGTGGCTACACAGTAAGTATAACGTAGGGTGTGGTGTGGCTACACAAGGAGTGTAAGGCAGGGTGTGGTGTGGCTACACAAGGAGTGTAAGGCAGGGTGTGGTGTGGCTACACAAGGAGTGTAAGGCAGGGTGTGGTGTGGCTACACAAGGAGTGTAAGGCAGGGTGTGGTGTGGCTACACAAGGAGTGTAAGGTAGGGTGTGGTGTGGCTACACAAGGAGTGTAAGGCAGGGTGTGGTGTGGCTACACAAGGAGTGTAAGGTAGGGTGTGGTGTGGCTACACAAGGAGTGTAAGGCAGGGTGTGGTGTGGCTACACAAGGAGTGTAAGATAGGGTGTGGTGTGGCTACACAAGGAGTGTAAGGTAGGGTGTGGTGTGGCTACACAAGGAGTGTAAGATAGGGTGTGGTGTGGCTACACAAGGAGTGTAAGGTAGGGTGTGGTGTGGCTACACAAGGAGTGTAAGGCAGGGTGTGGTGTGGCTACACAAGGAGTATAAGGTAGGGTGTGGTGTGGCTACACAAGGAGTGTAAGGTAGGGTGTGGTGTGGCTACACAAGGAGTGTAAGGCAGGGTGTGGTGTGGCTACACAAGGAGTGTAAGGCAGGGTGTGGTGTGGCTACACAAGGAGTGTAAGGTAGGGTGTGGTGTGGCTACACAAGGAGTGTAAGGCAGGGTGTGGTGTGGCTACACAAGGAGTGTAAGATAGGGTGTGGTGTGGCTACACAAGGAGTGTAAGGTAGGGTGTGGTGTGGCTACACAGTAAGTATAAGGTTGCTTTCTTGACTGCAACAAGAGAGATCGCTAAGACCGCTACTTTCTACACACAATCTTGTTCCACTGACCTTCCCTGTGTGTTTCACTCCACCAGTGTTGTCTGCTAGACATACCTTGATAATCAAATATACAGGTGTGATCAACAGCTTTAACACCCCCACCCCCCATCAAAACCCCCCACCACCACTACATCTGTAGATACCCATGGTCGAGCAACCAGTGCTGGATCTGTTACTTTAGGCACCACAGTTAGAGCCTCCCGTCTACCTGCCACTTGGAGTCGTTCAGTACGACTGGCAGCTCTGGGTCGGTGGTAGAAAAACAACGCTGATGTTGTAATATTGTGTTGAGGGAAGACAACACTGTGTTGTGTTAGATACTCCAGAGCCTGCTGCAGGTGTTGTGTTAGACACTCCAGAGTCTGCTGCAGGTGTTGTGTTAGACACTCCAGAGTCTGCTGCAGGTGTTGTGTTAGGCACTCCAGAGCCTGCTGCAGGTGTTGTGTTAGACACTCCAGAGCCTGCTGCAGGTGTTGTGTTAGACACTCTAGAGTCTGCTGCAGGTGTTGTGTTAGACACTCCAGAGTCTGCTGCAGGTGTTGTGTTAGACACTCCAGAGTCTGCTGCAGGTGTTGTGTTAGACACTCCAGAGTCTGGCAATATAAACACAAATGCAGTATAATGTGATCCTTTATTGACTACGTTTCGCCCACACAGTGGGCTTTTTCAAGTCACAAACAGAACTACCTGGGGTGGAAGGAACGCGAGTATTTATAGTCCGGCTGAGGTCAGGTGAAGAATGCTGCATCTGATGATGTACCGAGTGGGGTTATAGAGTCTAAAAACTTGGGTAGCTTGGAAAGGAGATTGGATAAGTTTGTGAGCAGACCTTCTACAGTGTTCTTATGTGGGATAGCGATGAAGAAGTTTCTTGGCAAGTGGTTCAGCTATGTTATAGAAGCCACTATTCTGGTTGAAGTTGTCGGATATAGAAATAAGTGATGATTCCAGGATTCTTCGGTATTTAGTGTTGTCTTCTGTGGCGATAAGTCTTGAGTTTCTGTAGTTTATCAAGTGGTTGTGTGAATTACGGTGTTGTACGCAGGCATTCCTTGTGTCGTCAGACCTGCTTGCGTATTGGTGTTCTGAAATACGTGTTTGGAGGTCCCTTGATGTTTCGCCCACGTATAACTTGTTGCAGCCATTACAAGGGATTATGTATACCCCTGCAGAGGATGGAGGCTTGTCCTGCCTACTACTGGTGATGTCCTTGATGGTCGTGGTTGTGGAGGTAGATACTTGGAATGATGTTTTGGCAAAGATGTTGGAAACATGTTTGGCAATGGAGTTGGTGGGAAGGACTATGTATCTCTTCTCGGAAGTGTCTTCTCTGGGTGTGTTGAAGATGTTTAATGCTCGCCGTCTGCAGTCTCTGATGAAGTGACGAGGATAGTGGAGTTTAGAAAATATTTGTTCAATTATAGTGCATTCTTCCTCAAGGAACTCGTTGCTGCAGATTCTGAGTGCACGCAGGAAGAAGCCTATAATTACACCACGTTTGGTTTTGGTGTCGTGGTGAGAGTAGAAGTGGAGAAGATCGTTTTGGTTGGTGGGTTTTCGATAGACTTTAAAACGAAGTTCGTGGTCAGCTTTGCAGAGCAGGACATCAAGGAAAGGAAGAGTGTTGTCGACTTCTTCTTCAAGTGTGAACTGGATTGAAGGCTCGACCTGGTTGAGCTTGTCTTTGAGAGCTTGAACGTTGAAGCGTTTAGGAGTTATGAGGAGAATGTCGTCAACATAACGGAGCCAGGTGACAGACGAAGGAATAATGGTGGAGAAACGTTCGGCTTCTAGATGTTCCATGTATAGGTTCGCCAGGACTGCACTGAGTGGCCAACCCATGGGTAGTCCAAAAGTCTGCTGAAAGAGGTGATTTTCGAAAGAGAAACACGTAAAGCCAACACATAGTTCAACAAGGTCGATGAAATCGCTGGCTGGAATGGGAAGATCTATCGAAAACCCACCAACCAAAACGATCTTCTCCACTTCTACTCTCACCACGACACCAAAACCAAACGTGGTGTAATTATAGGCTTCTTCCTGCGTGCACTCAGAATCTGCAGCAACGAGTTCCTTGAGGAAGAATGCACTATAATTGAACAAATATTTTCTAAACTCCACTATCCTCGTCACTTCATCAGAGACTGCAGACGGCGAGCATTAAACATCTTCAACACACCCAGAGAAGACACTGCCGAGAAGAGATACATAGTCCTTCCCACCAACTCCATTGCCAAACATGTTTCCAACATCTTTGCCAAAACATCATTCCAAGTATCTACCTCCACAACCACGACCATCAAGGACATCACCAGTAGTAGGCAGGACAAGCCTCCATCCTCTGCAGGGGTATACATAATCCCTTGTAATGGCTGCAACAAGTTATACGTGGGCGAAACATCAAGGGACCTCCAAACACGTATTTCAGAACACCAATACGCAAGCAGGTCTGACGACACAAGGAATGCCTGCGTACAACACCGTAATTCACACAACCACTTGATAAACTACAGAAACTCAAGACTTATCGCCACAGAAGACAACACTCAATACCGAAGAATCCTGGAATCATCACTTATTTCTATATCCGACAACTTCAACCAGAATAGTGGCTTTTATAACATAGCTGAACCACTTGCCAAGAAACTTCTTCATCGCTATCCCACATAAGAACACTGTAGAAGGTCTGCTCACAAACTTATCCAATCTCCTTTCCAAGCTACCCAAGTTTTTAGACTCTATAACCCCACTCGGTACATCATCAGATGCAGCATTCTTCACCTGACCTCAGCCGGACTATAAATACTCGCGTTCCTTCCACCCCAGGTAGTTCTGTTTGTGACTTGAAAAAGCCCACTGTGTGGGCGAAACGTAGTCAATAAAGGATCACATTATACTGCATTTGTGTTTATATTGCCATTGTGTCGGTATTTTATACCATTTATTTCCACTCCAGAGTCTGCTGCAGGTGTTATGTTAGACACTCCAGAGCCTGCTGCAGGTGTTGTGTTAGACACTCCAGAGTCTGCTGCAGGTGTTGTGTTAGACACTCCAGAGTCTGCTGCAGGTGTTGTGTTAGACACTCCAGAGTCTGCTGCAGGTGTTGTGTTAGACACTCCAGAGTCTGCTGCAGGTGTTGTGTTAGACACTCCAGAGTCTGCTGCAGGTGTTGTGTTAGACACTCCAGAGTCTGCTGCAGGTGTTATGTTAGACACTCCAGAGTCTGCTGCAGGTGTTACGTTAGACACTCCAGAGCCTGCTGCAGGTGTTGTGTTAGACACTCCAGAGTCTGCTGCAGGTGTTGTGTTAGACACTCCAGAGTCTGCTGCAGGTGTTGTGTTAGACACTCCAGAGCCTGCTGCAGGTGTTGTGTTAGACACTCCAGAGCCTGCTGCAGGTGTTGTGTTAGACACTCCAGAGTCTGCTGCAGGTGTTGTGTTAGACACTCCAGAGCCTGCTACAGGTGTTGTGTTAGACACTCCAGAGCCTGCTGCAGGTGTTGTGTTAGACACTCCAGAGTCTGCTGCAGGTGTTGTGTTAGACACTCCAGAGTCTGCTGCAGGTGTTGTGTCAGACACTCCAGAGCCTGCTGCAGGTGTTGTGTTAGACACTCCAGAGCCTGCTGCAGGTGTTGTGTTAGACAATCCAGAGTCTGCTGCAGGTGTTGTGTTAGACACTCCAGAGCCTGCTGCAGGTGTTGTGTTAGACACTCCAGAGTCTGCTGCAGGTGTTATGTTAGACACTCCAGAGCATGCTGCAGGTGTTGTGTTAGACACTCCAGAACCTGCTGCAGGTGTTGTGTTAGACACTTAAGACTCTGCTGCAGGTGTTGTGTTAGACACTCCAGAGCCTGCTGCAGGTGTTGTGTTAGACACTCCAGAGTCTGCTGCAGGTGTTATGTTAGACACTCCAGAGTCTGCTGCAGGTGTTGTGTTAGACACTCCAGAGTCTGCTGCAGGTGTTGTGTTAGACACTCCAGAGCCTGCTGCAGGTGTTGTGTTAGACACTCCAGAGTCTGCTGCAGGTGTTGTGTTAGACACTCCAGAGCCTGCTGCAGGTGTTGTGTTAGACACTCCAGAGTCTGCTGCAGGTGTTATGTTAGACACTCCAGAGCCTGCTGCAGGTGTTGTGTTAGACACTCCAGAGTCTGCTGCAGGTGTTGTGTTAGACACTCCAGAGCCTGCTGCAGGTGTTGTGTTAGACACTCCAGAGTCTGCTGCAGGTGTTATGTTAGACACTCCAGAGTCTGCTGCAGGTGTTGTGTTAGACACTCCAGAGTCTGCTGCAGGTGTTGTGTTAGACACTCCAGAGCCTGCTGCAGGTGTTGTGTTAGACACTCCAGAGTCTGCTGCAGGTGTTATGTTAGACACTCCAGAGTCTGCTGCAGGTGTTGTGTTAGACACTCCAGAGTCTGCTGCATGTGTTGTGTTAGACACTCCAGAATCTGCTGCAGGTGTTGTGTTAGACACTCCAGAGTCTGCTGCATGTGTTGTGTTAGACACTCCAGAGTCTGCTGCAGGTGTTGTGTTAGACACTCCAGAGTCTGCTGCAGGTGTTGTTAGACACTCCAGAGTCTGCTGCAGGTGTTGTGTTAGACACTCCAGAATCTGCTGCAGGTGTTGTGTTAGACACTCCAGAGTCTGCTGCAGGTGTTGTGTTAGACACTCCAGAATCTGCTGCAGGTGTTGTGTTAGACACTCCAGAGCCTGCTGCAGGTGTTGTGTTAGACACTCCAGAGTCTGCTGCAGGTGTTATGTTAGACACTCCAGAGTCTGCTGCAGGTGTTGTGTTAGACACTCCAGAGTCTGCTGCATGTGTTGTGTTAGACACTCCAGAATCTGCTGCAGGTGTTGTGTTAGACACTCCAGAGTCTGCTGCATGTGTTGTGTTAGACACTCCAGAGTCTGCTGCAGGTGTTGTGTTAGACACTCCAGAGTCTGCTGCAGGTGTTGTTAGACACTCCAGAGTCTGCTGCAGGTGTTGTGTTAGACACTCCAGAATCTGCTGCAGGTGTTGTGTTAGACACTCCAGAGTCTGCTGCAGGTGTTGTGTTAGACACTCCAGAATCTGCTGCAGGTGTTGTGTTAGACACTCCAGAGTCTGCTGCAGGTGTTGTGTTAGACACTCCAGAGTCTGCTGCAGGTGTTGTGTTAGACACTCCAGAGTCTGCTGCAGGTGTTGTGTTAGACACTCCAGAGTCTGCTGCAGGTGTTGTGTTAGACACTCCAGAGTCTGCTGCAGGTGTTGTGTTAGACACTCCAGAGTCTGCTGCATGTGTTGTGTTAGACACTCCAGAGTCTGCTGCAGGTGTTGTGTTAGACACTCCAGAGTCTGCTGCAGGTGTTGTTAGACACTCCAGAGTCTGCTGCAGGTGTTGTGTTAGACACTCCAGAATCTGCTGCAGGTGTTGTGTTAGACACTCCAGAGTCTGCTGCAGGTGTTGTGTTAGACACTCCAGAATCTGCTGCAGGTGTTGTGTTAGACACTCCAGAGTCTGCTGCAGGTGTTGTGTTAGACACTCCAGAGTCTGCTGCAGGTGTTGTGTTAGACACTCCAGAGTCTGCTGCAGGTGTTGTGTTAGACACTCCAGAGTCTGCTGCAGGTGTTGTGTTAGACACTCCAGAGTCTGCTGCAGGTGTTGTGTTAGACACTCCAGAATCTGCTGCAGGTGTTGTGTTAGACACTCCAGAATCTGCTGCAGGTGTTGTGTTAGACACTCCAGAGTCTGCTGCAGGTGTTGTGTTAGACACTCCAGAGTCTGCTGCAGGTGTTGTGTTAGACACTCCAGAGTCTGCTGCAGGTGTTGTGTTAGACACTCCAGAGCCTGCTGCAGGTGTTATGTTAGACACTCCAGAGCCTGCTGCAGGTATTGTGTTAGACACTCCAGAGTCTGCTGCAGGTGTTGTGTTAGACACTCCAGAGTCTGCTGCAGGTGTTGTGTTAGACACTCCAGAGCCGGCTGCAGGTGTTGTGTTAGACACTCCAGAGTCTGCTGCAGGTGTTGTGTTAGACACTCCAGAGTCTGCTGCTGGTGTTGTGTTAGACACTCCAGAGTCTGCTGCAGGTGTTGTGTTAGACACTCCAGAGTCTGCTGCATGTGTTGTGTTAGACACTCCAGAGTCTGCTGCTGGTGTTGTGTTAGACACTCCAGAGTCTGCTGCAGGTGTTGTGTTAGACACTCCAGAGTCTGCTGCAGGTGTTGTGTTAGACACTCCAGAGTCTGCTGCAGGTGTTGTGTTAGACACTCCAGAGTCTGCTGCAGGTGTTGTGTTAGACACTCCAGAGTCTGCTGCAGGTGTTGTGTTAGACACTCCAGAGTCTGCTGCATGTGTTGTGTTAGACACTCCAGAGTCTGCTGCATGTGTTGTGTTAGACACTCCAGAGCCTGCTGCAGGTGTTGTGTTAGACACTCCAGAGTCTGCTGCAGGTGTTGTGTTAGACACTCCAGAGCCTGCTGCAGGTGTTATGTCTTACTGTTATGATCAGTAAGACAGGT
This sequence comes from Cherax quadricarinatus, assembly GCF_038502225.1. NCBI lineage: Eukaryota > Metazoa > Arthropoda > Malacostraca > Decapoda > Parastacidae > Cherax > Cherax quadricarinatus. Next base: position 51,178,610 of record NC_091308.1, on the reverse strand, counting down.
TACTGTCATTTATTACTGTCAGTTATTACTCTCAGTTATTACTGTCAGTTATTACTGTCAGTTATTACTTTCACTCATTACTGTCATTTATTACTGTCAGTTATTACTGTCACTCATTACTGTCAGTTATTACTGTCAGTTATTACTGTCAGTTATTACTGTCACTCATTACTGTCAGTTATTACTGTCAGTTATTACTGTCAGTTATTACTGTCAGTTATTACTGTCAGTTATTACTGTCAGTTATTACTGTCACTCATTACTGTCAGTTATTACTGTTAGTTATTACTGTCAGTTATTACTGTCACTCATTACTGTCAGTTATTACTGTCAGTTATTACTGTCAGTTATTACTGTCAGTTATTACTGTCACTCATTACTGTCAGTTATTACTGTCAGTTATTACTGTCAGTTATTACTGTCACTCATTACTGTCAGTTATTACTGTCAGTTATTACTGTCAGTTATTACTGTCAGTTATTACTGTCAGTTATTACTGTCACTCATTACTGTCAGTTATTACTGTCAGTTATTACTGTCAGTTATTACTGTCACTCATTACTGTCAGTTATTACTGTCAGTTATTACTGTCAGTTATTACTGTCAGTTATTACTGTCACTCATTACTGTCACTCATTACTGTCACTCATTACTGTCAGTTATTACTGTCAGTTATTACTGTCAGTTATTACTGTCAATTATTACAGTCAGTTATTACTGTCAGTTATTACTGTCAGTTATTACTGTCAGTTATTACTGTCAGTTATTATTGTCAGTTAATACTGTCACTCATTACTGTCAGTTATTACTGTCAGTTATTACTGTCAGTTATTACTGTCAGTTATTACTGTCACTCATTACTGTCAGTTATTACTGTCAGTTATTACTGTCAGTTACTACTGTCACTCATTACTGTCAGTTATTACTGTCAGTTATTACTGTCAGTTACTACTGTCACTCATTACTGTCAGTTATTACTGTCAGTTATTACTGTCAGTTATTACTGTCAGTTATTACTGTCACTCATTACTGTCAGTTATTACTGTCAGTTATTACTGTCAGTTATTACTGTCAGTTATTACTGTCAGTTATTACTGTCACTCATTACTGTCAGTTATTACTGTCAGTTATTACTGTCACTCATTACTGTCAGTTATTACTGTCAGTTATTACTGTCAGTTATTACAGTCAGTTATTACTGTCAGTTATTACTGTCAGTTATTACTGTCAGTTATTACTGTCACTCATTACTGTCACTCATTACTGTCACTCATTACTGTCAGTTATTACTGTCAGTTATTACTGTCACTCATTAATGTCAGTTAATACTGTCAGTTATTGCTGTCACTCATTACTGTCAGTTATTACTGTCAGTTATTACTGTCACACATTACTGTCAGTTATTACTGTCAGTTATTACTGTCACTCATTACTGTCAGTTATTACTGTCAGTTATTACTGTCAGTTATTACTGTCAGTTATTAATGTCAATTATTACTGTCAGTTATTACTGTCACTCATTACTGTCAGTTATTACTGTCAGTTATTACTGTCACTCATTACTGTCACTCATTACTGTCACTCATTACTGTCAGTTATTACTGTCAGTTATTACTGTCAGTTATTACTGTCACTCATTACTGTCAGTTATTACTGTCAGTTATTACTGTCAGTTATTACTGTCAGTTATTACTGTCAGTTATTACTGTCAGTTATTACTGTCAGTTATTACTGTCACTCATTACTGTCACTCATTACTGTCAGTTATTACTGTCAGTTATTACTGTCACTCATTACTGTCAGTTATTACTGTCAGTTATTACTGTCAGTTATTACTGTCAGTTATTACTGTCACTCATTACTGTCAGTTATTACTGTCAGTTATTACTGTCAGTTATTACTGTCAGTTATTACTGTCAGTTATTACTGTCACTTATTACTGTCAGTTATTACTGTCAGTTATTACTGTCAGTTATTACTGTCACTCATTACTGTCAGTTATTACTGTCAGTTATTACTGTCACTCATTACTGTCAGTTATTACTGTCACTCATTACTGTCAGTTATTACTGTCAGTTATTACTGTCACTCATTACTGTCACTCATTACTGTCAGTTATTACTGTCAGTTATTACTGTCAGTTACTACTGTCACTCATTACTGTCAGTTATTACTGTCAGTTACTACTGTCACTCATTACTGTCAGTTATTACTGTCATTTACTACTGTCACTCATTACTGTCAGTTATTACTGTCACTCATTACTGTCAGTTATTACTGTCACTCATTACTGTCAGTTACTACTGTCAGTTATTACTGCCAGTTATTACTGTCAGTTATTACTGTCAGTTATTACTGTCACTCATTACTGTCAGTTATTACTGTCACTCATTACTGTCAGTTACTACTGTCAGTTACTACTGTCAGTTATTACTGTCAGTTATTACTCTCAGTTATTACTGTCACTCATTACTGTCAGTTATTACTGTCACTCATTGCTGTCAGTTACTACTGTCAGTTATTACTGTCACTCATTACTGTCAGTTATTACTGTCACTAATTACTGTCAGTTACTACTGTCAGTTACTACTGTCAGTTATTACTGTCACTCTTTACTGTCAGTTATTACTGTCACTCATTGCTGTCAGTTACTACTGTCAGTTACTACTGTCAGTTATTACTGTCACTCATTACTGTCAGTTATTACTGTCACTCATTGCTGTCAGTTATTACTGTCACTCATTACTGTCAGTTACTACTGTCAGTTACTACTGTCAGTTATTACTGTCAGTTATTACTGTCAGTTATTACTGTCACTCATTACTGTCAGTTACTACTGTCAGTTACTACTGTCAGTTATTACTGTCACTCATTACTGTCAGTTATTACTGTCACTCATTACTGTCAGTTACTACTGTCAGTTACTACTGTCAGTTATTACTGTCAATTATTACTGTCAGTTATTACTGTCACTCATTACTGTCAGTTATTACTGTCACTCATTACTGTCAGTTATTACTGTCAGTTATTACTGTCACTCATTACTGTCAGTTATTACTGTCAGTTATTACTGTCAGTTATTACTCTCACTCATTACTGTCAGTTATTACTGTCAGTTATTACTGTCAGTTATTACTGTCAGTTATTACTGTCAGTTATTACTGTCAGTTATTACTGTCACTCATTACTGTCAGTTATTACTGTCAGTTATTACTGTCACTCATTACTGTCAGTTATTACTGTCAGTTATTACTGTCACTCATTACTGTCAGTTATTACTGTCAGTTATTACTGTCACTCATTACTGTCAGTTATTACTGTCAGTTATTACTGTCAGTTATTACTGTCACTCATTAATGTCAGTTATTACTGTGAGTTATTACTGTCACTCATTACTGTCAGTTATTACTGTCACTCATTACTGTCAGTTATTACTGTCAGTTATTACTGTCAGTTATTACTGTCAGTTATTACTGTCACTCATTACTGTCAGTCATTACTGTCAGTTATTACTGTCAGTTATTACTGTCACTCATTACTGTCAGTTATTACTGTCAGTTATTACTGTCACTCATTACTGTCAGTTATTACTGTCCGTTATTACTGTCAGTTATTACTGTCAGTTATTACTGTCAGTTATTACTGTCACTCATTACTGTCAGTTATTACTGTCAGTTATTACTGTCAGTTATTACTGTCCGTTATTACTGTCAGTTATTACTGTCACTCATTACTGTCAGTTATTACTGTCACTCATTACTGTCACTCATTACTGTCAGTTATTACTGTCAGTTATTACTGTCACTTATTACTGTCAGTTATTACTGTCAGTTATTACTGTCAGTTATTACTGTCAGTTATTACTGTCACTCATTACTGTCAGTTATTACTGTCAGTTATTACTGTCAGTTATTACTGTCAGTTATTACTGTCACTCATTACTGTCAGTTATTACTGTCAGTTATTACTGTCAGTTATTACTGTCAGTTATTACTGTCAGTTATTACTGTCAGTTATTACTGTCACTCATTACTGTCAGTTATTACTGTCAGTTATTACTGTCAGTTATTACTGTCAGTTACTACTGTCAGTTATTACTGTCAGTTATTACTGTCAGTTATTACTGTCAGTTATTACTGTCAGTTATTACTGTCTCTCATTACTGTCAGTTATTACTCTCAGTTATTACTGTCTGTTATTACTGTCACTCATTACTGTCAGTTATTACTGTCAGTTATTACTGTCAGTTACTACTGTCAGTTATTACTGTCAGTTATTACTGTCAGTTATTACTGTCAGTTATTACTGTCAGTTATTACTGTCACTCATTACTGTCAGTTATTACTGTCAGTTATTACTGTCTGTTATTACTGTCACTCATTACTGTCAGTTATTACTGTCAGTTATTACTGTCAGTTACTACTGTCAGTTATTACTGTCAGTTATTACTGTCAGTTACTACTGTCAGTTACTACTGTCAGTTATTACTGTCAGTTATTACTGTCAGTTATTACTGTCAGTTATTACTGTCAGTTATTACTGTCAGTTATTACTGTCGCTCATTACTGTCAGTTATTACTGTCAGTTATTACTGTCAGTTACTACTGTCAGTTATTACTGTCAGTTATTACTGTCACTCATTACTGTCAGTTATTACTGTCACTCATTACTGTCAGTTATTACTGTCAGTTATTACTGTCACTCATTACTGTCAGTTATTACTGTCAGTTATTACTGTCAGTTATTACTGTCAGTTATTACTGTCAGTTATTACTGTCAGTTATTACTGTCACTCATTGCTGTCAGTTATTACTGTCAGTTATTACTGTCACTCATTACTGTCAGTTATTACTGTCAGTTATTACTGTCAGTTATTACTGTCAGTTATTACTGTCACTCATTGCTGTCAGTTATTACTGTCAGTTATTACTGTCAGTTACTACTGTCAGTTATTACTGTCAGTTATTACTGTCACTCATTACTGTCAGTTATTACTGTCACTCATTACTGTCAGTTATTACTGTCAGTTATTACTGTCACTCATTACTGTCAGTTATTACTGTCAGTTATTACTGTCAGTTATTACTGTCAGTTATTACTGTCAGTTATTACTGTCACTCATTGCTGTCAGTTATTACTGTCAGTTATTACTGTCACTCATTACTGTCAGTTATTACTGTCAGTTATTACTGTCAGTTATTACTGTCAGTTATTACTGTCAGTTATTACTGTCAGTTATTACTGTCACTCATTACTGTCAGTTATTACTGTCAGTTATTACTGTCAGTTATTACTGTCAGTTATTACTGTCACTCATTACTGTCAGTTATTACTGTCAGTTATTACTGTCAGTTATTACTGTCACTCATTACTGTCAGTTATTACTGTCAGTTATTACTGTCAGTTATTACTGTCACTCATTACTGTCAGTTATTACTGTCAGTTATTACTGTCAGTTATTACTGTCAGTTATTACTGTCAGTTATTACTGTCAGTTATTACTGTCAGTTATTACTGTCAGTTATTACTGTCACTCATTACTGTCAGTTATTACTGTCAGTTATTACTGTCAGTTATTACTGTCACTCATTACTGTCAGTTATTACTGTCAGTTATTACTGTCACTCATTACTGTCAGTTATTACTGTCAGTTATTACTGTCAGTTATTACTGTCAGTTATTACTGTCAGTTATTACTGTCAGTTATTACTGTCACTCATTACTGTCAGTTATTACTGTCAGTTATTACTGTCAGTTATTACTGTCAGTTATTACTGTCAGTTATTACTGTCAGTTATTAC